>NW_020650526.1:2368744-2381636 GCF_003573695.1 Papaver somniferum
GAAACATAAAACAAACCATATTCTGGCATATTTACGCATACCATGGCTCCGAGATCGAAACCTGGCCGTGAGTGGACTACAATAAGTCGGAATCTTCGTACGAACGATGAATTCATCCATTTACAAGTAAGATTCTTTCAGAATATACTCTAAAACCTTTAAAAAAAATCATATTCTGGCATATTTGATGCATACCCTGGCTCCGAGATCGAAACCTGGCCGTGAGTTGACTACTATAAGTCGGAATCTTCGTACGAACGATGAATTCATCCATATACAGGTAAGATTCCTTTGGAATATACCCCGAAACATAAAACAAACCATATTCTGGCATATTTTCACATACCATGGCTCCGATATCGAAAACTGGCCGTGAGTGGACTACCATAAGTCGGAATCTTCGTACGAACGATGAATTCATCAATTTACAGGTAAGATTCCTTTGGAATATTCCCCGAAACATAAAACAAAACATATTTTGGCATATTTACGCATACCATGGCTCCGAGATCGAAACATGGTCGTGAGTGGACTACTATAAGTCGGAATATTCGTACAAACAATGAATTCATCCATTTACAAGTAAGATTCCTTCATAATATACCCTAAAACCTGTAAAAAACATATTCTGGCGTATTGTACGCATACCATGGCTCCGAGATCGAAAACTGGCCGTGAGTGGACTACTATAAGTCGCTTCGTACGAACGATTAATTCATCCATTTACAGGTAAGATTTATTCGCAATATTTTCTAAAACCTTAAACAAACCATATTCTGGCATATTTACGCATACCATGGCTCCGAGGTCGAGAACTGGATTGTGAGTGGACTACTATAAGTCGGAATCTTCGTAGGAACGATGAATTCATCCATTTACAGGTAATATTCCTTTGGAATATTCCCCGAAACATAAAACAAACCTTATTCTTGCATATTGTATGCAAACCCTGGCTCCGAGATCGAAACCTGGCCGTCAGTGTACTACTATAAGTCGGAAATTTCGTAAGAACGATGAATCCATCCATTTACAGATAAGATTCCTTTGGAATATTCCCCGAAACATAAAACAAACCTCATTCTTGCATATTGTATGCAAGCCATGGCTCCGAGATCGAAACCTGGCCGTCAGTGGACTATTATAAGTCGGAATCTTCGTACGAACGATGAATTCATCCATTTACAAGTAAGATTCCTTCAGAATATACCCTAAAACCTTTAAAAAAAACATATTCTGGCATATTGTACGCATACCATGGCTCCGAGATCGAAAACTGGCCGTGAGTGGACTACTATAAGTCGGAATCTTCGTACGAACGATGAATTCATCCATTTACAGATAAGATTTCTTTGGAATATTCCCCGAAACATAAAACAAACCATATTCTGGCATAATTACGCATACCATGGCTCCGAGATCGAAACCTGGCCGTGAGTGGACTACTATAAGTCGGAATCTTCGTACGGAAGATGAATTCATCCATTTACAGGTAAGATTCTTTTAGAATATACTCTAAAACCTTAAAAAAATCATATTCTGGCATATTGTATGCATACCCTGGATCCGAGATCGAAACCTGGCCGTGAGTGGACTATTATAAGTCGGAATCTTCGTACGAACGATGAATTCATCCATTTACAGGTAAGATTCCTTTGGAATATTCGCCGAAACATAAAACAAACCTTATTCTTGCATATTGTATGAAAGCCATGGCTCCGAGATCGAAACCTTGCCGTCAGTGGACTATTATAAGTCGGAATTTTCGTACGAACGATGAATTCATCTATTTACAAGTAAGATTCCTTCAGAATATACCCTAAAACCTTAAAAAAAACATATTCTGGCATATTGTACGCATACCATGGCTCCGAGATCGAAAACTGGCCGTGAGTGGACTACTATAAGTCGGAATCTTCGTATGAACGATGAATTCATCCATTTACAGGTAAGATTCATTCGGAATATTCTCTAAAACCTTAAACAAACCATATTCTGGCATATTTATGCATACCATGGCTCCGAGATCGAAAACTGGATTGTGAGTGGACTACTAAAAGTCGATTCGTACGAACGATGAATTCATCCATTTACAGGTAAGATTCATTCGCAATATTCTCTAAAACCTTAAACAAACCATATTCTGGCATATTTACGCATACCATGGCTCTGAGGTCGAAAACTGGATTGTGAGTGGACTACTATAAGTCGGAATCTTCGTACGAACGATGAATTCATCCATTTACAAGTAAGATTCCTTCAGAATATACCCTAAAACCTTGAAAAAAACATATTCTGGCATATTGTACGCATACCATGGCTCCGAGATCGAAAACTGGCCGTGAGTGGATTACTATAAGTCGCTTCGTACGAACGATGAATTCATCCATTTACAGGTAAGATTCATTCGCTATATTCTCTAAAACCTTAAACAAACCATATTCTGGCATATTTACGCATACCATGGCCCTGAGGTCGAAAACTGGATTGTGAGTGGACTACTATAAGTCGGAATCTTCGTACGAACGATGAATTCATCCATTTACAGGTGGAATATTACCCGAAACATAAAAAAAACCTTATTCTTGCATATTGTATGCAAACCCTGGCTCCGAGATCGAAACCTGGCCGTCAGTGTACTACTATAAGTCGGAAATTTCGTAAGAACGATGAATCCATCCATTTACAGATAAGATTCCTTTGGAATATTCCCCGAAACATAAAACAAACCTTATTCTTGCATATTGTATGCAAGCCATTGCTCCGAGATCGAAACCTGGCCGTCAGTGGACTATTATAAGTCGGAATCTTCGTACGAACGATGAATTCATCCATTTACAAGTAAGATTCCTTCAGAATATACCCTAAAACATTTAAAAAAACATATTCTGGCATATTGTACGCATTCCATGGCTCCGAGATCGAAAACTGGCCGTGAGTAGACTACTATAAGTCGGAATCTTCGTACGAACGTTGAATTCATCCATTTACAGGTAAGATTCATTCGGAATATTCTCTAAAACCTTAAACAAACCATATTCTGGCATATTTACGCATACCATGGCACCGAGATCGAAAACTAGATTGTGAGTGGACTACTATAAGTCGGAATCTTCGTACGAACGATGAATTCATCCATTTACAGGTAAGATTCCTTTGGAATATTCCCCGAAACATAAAACAAAACATATTTTGGCATATTTACGCATCGCATGGCTCCGAGATCGAAACCTGGCCGTTAGTGGACTACTATAAGTCGGAATCTTCGTACGAACGATGAATTCATCCATTTACAAGTAAGATTCCTTCAGAATATACCCTAAAACCTTTAAAAAAACATATTCTGGCATATTGTACGCATACCATGGCTCCGAGATCGAAAACTGGCCGTGAGTGGACTACTATAAGTCGCTTCGTACGAACGATGAATTCATCCATTTACAGGTAAGATTCATTCGCAATATTCTCTAAAACCTTAAACAAACCATATTCTGGCATATTTACGCATACCATGGCTCCGAGATCGAAAACTGGATTGTGAGTGGACTACTATAAGCCGGAATCTTCGTACGAACGATGAATTCATCCATTTACAGGTAATATTCCTTTGGAATATTCCCCGAAACATAAAACAAACCTTATTCTTGCATATTGTATGCAAACCCTAGCTCCGAGATCGAAACCTGGCCGTCAGTGTACTACTATAAGTCGGAAATTTCGTAAGAACGATGAATCCATCCATTTACAGATAAGATTCCTTTGGAATATTCCCCGAAACATAAAACAAACCTTATTCTTGCATATTGTATGCAAGCCATGGCTCCGAGATCGAAACCTGGCCATCAGTGGACTATTATAAGTCGGAATCTTCGTGCGAACGATGAATTCATCCATTTACAAGTAAGATTCCTTCAGAATATACCGTAAAACCTTTAAAAAAACATATTCAGGCATATTGTACGCATTCCATGGCTCTGAGATCGAAAACTGGCCGTGAGTGGATTACTATAAGTCGGAATCTTCGTACGAACGATGAATTCATCCATTTACAGGTAAGATTCATTCGCAATATTCTCTAAAACCTTAAACAAACCATATTCTAGTATATTTACGCATACCATGGCTCCGAGGTCGAAAACTGGATTGTGAGTGGACTACTATAAGTCGGAATCTTCGTAAGAACGATGAATTCATCCATTTACAGGTAATATTCCTTTGGAATATTCCCCGAAACATAAAACAAACCTTATTCTTGCATATTGTATGCAAACCCTGGCTCCGAGATCGAAACCTGGCCGTCAGTGTACTACTATAAGTCGGAAATTTCGTAAGAACGATGAATCCATCCATTTACAGATAAGATTCCTTTGGAATATTCCCCGAAATATAAAACAAACCTTATTCTTGCATATTGTATGCAAGCCATGGCTCCGAGATCGAAACCTGGCCGTCAGTGGACTATTAAAAGTCAGAATCTTCGTACGAACGATGAATTCATCCATTTACAAGTAAGATTCCTTCAGAATATACCCTAAAACATTTAAAAAAACGTATTCTGGCATATTGTACGCATTCCATGGCTCCGAGATCGAAAACTGGCCGTGAGTGGACTACTATAAGTCGGAATCTTCGTACGAACGATGAATTCATCCATTTACAGGTAAGATTCATTCGGAATATTCTCTAAAACCTTAAACAAACCATATTGTGGCATATTTACGCATACCATGGCTCCGAGATCGAAAACTGGATTGTGAGTGGACTACTATAAGTCGGAATCTTCGTACGAACGATGAATTCATCCATTTACAGGTAATATTCCTTTGGAATATTCCCCGAAACATAAAACAAACCTTATTCTTGCATATTGTATGCAAACCCTGGCTCCGAGATCGAAACCTGGCCGTCAGTGTACTACTATAAGTCGGAAACTTCGTAAGAACGATGAATCCATCCATTTACAGATAAGATTCCTTTGGAATATTCCCCGAAACATAAAACAAACCTTATTCTTGCATATTGTATGCAAGCCATGGCTCCGAGATCGAAACCTGGCCGTCAGTGGACTATTATAAGTCAGAATCTTCGTACGAACGATGAATTCATCCATTTACAAGTAAGATTCCTTCAGAATATACCCTAAAACATTTAAAAAAACGTATTCTGGCATATTGTACGCATTCCATGGCTCCGAGATCGAAAACTGGCCGTGAGTGGACTACTATAAGTCGGAATCTTCGTACGAACGATGAATTCATCCATTTACAGGTAAGATTCATTCGGAATATTCTCTAAAACCTTAAACAAACCATATTCTGGCATATTTACGCATACCATGGCTCCGAGATCGAAAACTGGATTGTGAGTGGACTACTATAAGTCGGAATCTTCGTACGAACGATGAATTCATCCATTTACAGGTAAGATTCCTTTGGAATATTCCCCGAAACATAAAACAAAACATATTTTGGCATATTTACGCATACCATGGCTCCGAGATCGAAACCTGGCCGTGAGTGGATTACTATAAGTCGGAATCTTCGTACGAACGATGAATTCATCCATTTACAAGTAAGATTCCTTCAGAATATACCCTAAAACCTTTAAAAAAACATATTCTGGCATATTGTACGCATACCATGGCTCCGAGATCGAAAACTGGCCGTGAGTGGACTACTATAAGTCGCTTCGTACGAACGATGAATTCATCCATTTACAGGTAAGATTCATTCGCAATATTCTCTAAAACCTTAAACAAACCATATTCTGGCATATTTACGCACACCATGGCTCCAAGATCGAAAACTGGATTGTGAGTGGACTACTATAAGTCGGAATCTTCGTACGAACGATGAATTCATCCATTTATAGGTAATATTCCTTTGGAATATTCCCCGAAACATAAAACAAACCTTATTCTTGCATATTGTATGCAAACCCTGGCTCCGAGATCGAAACCTGGCCGTCAGTGTACTACTATAAGTCGGAAATTTCGTAAGAACGATGAATCCATCCATTTACAGATAAGATTCCTTTGGAATATTCCCCGAAACATAAAACAAACCTTATTCTTGCATATTGTATGCAAGCCATGGCTCCGAGATCGAAACCTGGCCGTCAGTGGACTATTATAAGTCGGAATCTTCGTACGAACGATGAATTCATCCATTTACAAGTAAGATTCCTTCAGAATATACCCTAAAACATTTAAAAAAAAAATATTCTGGCATATTGTACGCATTCCATGGCTCCGAGATCGAAAACTGGCCGTGAGTGGACTACTATAAGTCGGAATCTTCGTACGAACGATGAATTCATCCATTTACAGGTAAGATTCATTCGGAATATTGTCTAAAACCTTAAACAAACCATATTCTGGCATATTTACACATACCATGGCTCCGAGATCGAAAACTGGATTGTGAGTGGACTACTATAAGTCGGAATCTTCGCACGAACGATGAATTCATCCATTTACAGGTAAGATTCATTCGGAATATTCTCTAAAACCTTAAAAAAACCATATTCTGGCATATTTACGCATACCATGGCTCCGAGATCGAAAACTAGATTGTGAGTGGACTACTATAAGTCGGAATCTTCGTACGAACAATGAATTCATCCATTTACAGGTAAGATTCCTTTGGAATATTCCCCGAAACATAAAACAAAACATATCTTGGCATATTTACGCATACCATGGCTCCGAGATCGAAACCTGGCCGTGAGTGGACTACTATAAGTCGGAATCTTCGTACGAACGATGTATTCATCCATTTACAAGTAAGATTCCTTCAGAATATACCCTAAAACCTTTAAAAAACATATTCTGGCATATTGTACGCATACCATGGCTCCGAGATCGAAAACTGGTCGTGAGTGGACTACTATAAGTCGCTTCGTACGAACGATGAATTCATCCATTTACAGGTAAGATTCATTCGCAATATTCTCTAAAACCTTAAACAAACCATATTCTGGCATATTTACGCATACCATGGCTCCGAGATCGAAAACTGGATTGTGAGTGGACTACTATAAGTCGGAATCTTCGTACGAACGATGAATTCATCCATTTACAGGTAATATTCCTTTGGAATATTACCCGAAACATAAAACAAACCTTATTCTTGCATATTGTATGCAAACCCTGGCTACGAAATCGAAACCTGGCCGTCAGTGTACTACTATAAGTCGGAAATTTCGTAAGAACGATGAATCCATCCATTTATAGATAAGATCCCTTTGGAATATTCCCCGAAACATAAAACAAACCTTATTCTTGCATATTGTATGCAAGCCATGGCTCCGAGATCGAAACCTGGCCGTCAGTGGACTATTATAAGTCGGAATCTTCGTGCGAACGATGAATTCATCCATTTACAAGTAAAATTCCTTCAGAATATACCCTAAAACCTTTAAAAAACATATTCTGGCATATTGTACGCATACCATGGCTCCGAGATCGAAAACTGGCCGTGAGTGGACTACTATAAGTCGCTTCGTACGAACGATGAATTCATCCATTTACAGGTAAGATTCATTCGCAATATTCTCTAAAACCTTAAACAAACCATATTCTGGCATATTTACGCATACCATGGCTCCGAGATCGAAAACTGGATTGTGAGTGGACTACTATAAGTCGGAATCTTCGTACGAACGATGAATTCATCCATTTACAGGTAAGATTCCTTTGGAATATTCCCCGAAACATAAAACAAACCTTATTCTTGCATATTGTATGCAAGCCATGGCTCCGAGATCGAAACCTGGCCGTCAGTGGACTATTATAAGTCAGAATCTTCGTACGAACGATGAATTCATCCATTTACAAGTAAGATTCCTTCAGAATATACCCTAAAACATTTAAAAAAACGTATTCTGGCATATTGTACGCATTCCATGGCTCCGAGATCGAAAACTGGCCGTGAGTGGACTACTATAAGTCGGAATCTTCGTACGAACGATGAATTCATCCATTTACAGGTAAGATTCATTCGGAATATTCTCTAAAACCTTAAACAAACCATATTCTGGCATATTTACGCATACCATGGCTCCGAGATCGAAAACTGGATTGTGAGTGGACTACTATAAGTCGGAATCTTCGTACGAACGATGAATTCATCCATTTACAGGTAAGATTCCTTTGGAATATTCCCCGAAACATAAAACAAAACATATTTTGGCATATTTACGCATACCATGGCTCCGAGATCGAAACCTGGCCGTGAGTGGACTACTATAAGTCGGAATCTTCGTACGAACGATGAATTCATCCATTTACAAGTAAGATTCCTTCAAAATATACCCTAAAACCTTTAAAAAAAACATATTCTGGCATATTGTACGCATACCATGGCTCCGAGATCGAAAACTGGCCGTGAGTGGACTACTTTAAGTCGCTTCGTACGAACGATGAATTCATCCATTTACAGGTAAGATTCATTCGCAATATTCTCTAAAACCTTAAACAAACCATATTCTGGCATATTTACGCACACCATGGCTCCGAGATCGAAAACTGGATTGTGAGTGGACTACTATAAGTCGGAATCTTCGTACGAACGATGAATTCATGCATTTATAGGTAATATTCCTTTGGAATATTCCCCGAAACATAAAACAAACCTTATTCTTGCATATTGTATGCAAACCCTGGCTCCGAGATCGAAACCTGGCCGTCAGTGTACTACTATAAGTCGGAAATTTCGTAAGAACGATGAATCCATCCATTTACAGATAAGATTCCTTTGGAATATTCCCCGAAACATAAAACAAACCTTATTCTTGCATATTGTATGCAAGCCATGGCTCCGAGATCGAAACCTGGCCGTCAGTGGACTATTATAAGTCGGAATCTTCGTGCGAACGATGAATTCATCCATTTACAAGTAAGAATCCTTCAGAATATACCCTAAAACCTTTAAAAAACATATTCTGGCATATTGTACGCATTCCATGGCTCCGAGATCGAAAACTGGCCGTGAGTGGACTATTATAAGTCGCTTCGTACGAACGATGAATTCATCCATTTACAGGTAAGATTCATTCGCAATATTCTCTAAAACCTTAAACAAACCATATTCTGGCATATTTACGCATACCATGGCTCCGAGGTCGAAAACTGGATTGTGAGTGGACTACTATAAGTCGGAATCTTCGTACGAACGATGAATTCATCCATTTACAGGTAATATTCCTTTGGAATATTACCCGAAACATAAAACAAACCTTATTCTTGCATATTGTATGCAAACCCTGGCTCCGAGATCGAAACCTGGCCGTCAGTGTACTACTATAAGTCGGAAATTTCGTAAGAACGATGAATCCATCCATTTACAGATAAGATTCCTTTGGAATATTCCCCGAAACATAAAATAAACCTTATTCTTGCATATTGTATGCAAGCCATGGCTCCGAGATCGAAACCTGGCCGTCAGTGGACTATTATAAGTCGGAATCTTCGTGCGAACTATGATTCATCCATTTACAAGTAAGATTCCTTCAGAATATACCCTAAAACCTTTAAAAAACATATTCTGGCATATTGTACGCATACCATGGCTCCGAGATCGAAAACTGGCCGTGAGTGGACTACTATAAGTCGCTTCGTACGAACGATGAATTCATCCATTTACAGGTAAGATTCATTCGCAATATTCTCTAAAACCTTAAACAAACCATATTCTGGCATATTTACGCATACCATGGCTCCGAGATCGAAAACTGGATTGTGAGTGGACTACTATAAGTCGGAATCTTCGTACGAACGATGAATTCATCCATTTACAGGTAAGATTCCTTTGGAATATTCCCCGAAACATAAAACAAAACATATTTTGGCATATTTACGCATACCATGGCTCCGAGATCGAAACCTGGCCGTGAGTGGACTACTATAAGTCGGAATCTTCGTACGAACGATGAATTCATCCATTTACAAGTAAGATTCCTTCAAAATATACCCTAAAACCTTTAAAAAAAACATATTCTGGCATATTGTACGCATACCATGGCTCCGAGATCGAAAACTGGCCGTGAGTGGACTACTTTAAGTCGCTTCGTACGAACGATGAATTCATCCATTTACAGGTAAGATTCATTCGCAATATTCTCTAAAACCTTAAACAAACCATATTCTGGCATATTTACGCACACCATGGCTCCGAGATCGAAAACTGGATTGTGAGTGGACTACTATAAGTCGGAATCTTCGTACGAACGATGAATTCATGCATTTATAGGTAATATTCCTTTGGAATATTCCCCGAAACATAAAACAAACCTTATTCTTGCATATTGTATGCAAACCCTGGCTCCGAGATCGAAACCTGGCCGTCAGTGTACTACTATAAGTCGGAAATTTCGTAAGAACGATGAATCCATCCATTTACAGATAATATTCCTTTGGAATATTTCCCGAAACATAAAACAAACCTTATTCTTGCATATTGTATGCAAGCCATGGCTCCGAGATCGAAACCTGGCCGTCAGTGGACTATTATAAGTCAGAATCTTCGTGCGAACGATGAATTCATCCATTTACAAGTAAGATTCCTTCAGAATATACCCTAAAACCTTTAAAAAACATATTCTGGCATATTGTACGCATACCATGGCTCCGAGATCGAAAACTGGCCGTGAGTGGACTACTATAAGTCGCTTCGTACGAACGATGAATTCATCCATTTACAGATAAGATTCATTCGCAATATTCTCTAAAACCTTAAACAAACCATATTCTGGCATATTTACGCATACCATGGCTCCGAGGTCGAAAACTGGATTGTGAGTGGACTACTATAAGTCGGAATCTTCGTACGAACGATGAATTCATCCATTTACAGGTAATATTCCTTTGGAATATTCCCCGAAACATAAAACAAACCTTATACATGCATATTGTATGAAAACCCTGGCTCCGAGATCGAAACCTGGCCGTCAGTGTACTACTATAAGTCGGAAATTTCGTAAGAACGATGAATCCATCCATTTACAGATAAGATTCCTTTGGAATATTCCCCGAAACATAAAACAAACCTTATTCTTGCATATTGTATGCAAGCCATGGCTCCGAGATCGAAACCTGGCCGTTAGTGGACTATTATAAGTCGGAATCTTCGTACGAACGATGAATTCATCCATTTACAAGTAAGATTCCTTCAGAATATACCCTAAAAAATTTAAAAAAACATATTCTGGCATATTGTACGCATTCCATGGCTCCGAGATCGAAAACTGGCCGTGAGTGGACTACTATAAGTCGGAATCTTCGTACGAACGATGAATTCATCCATTTACAGGTAAGATTCATTCGGAATATTCTCTAAAACCTTAAACAAACCATATTCTGGCATATTTACGCATACCATGGCTCCGAGATCGAAAACTGGATTGTGAGTGGACTACTATAAGTCGGAATCTTCGTACGAACGATGAATTCATCCATTTACAGGTAAGATTCCTTTGGAATATTCCCCGAAACATAAAACAAAACATATTTTGGCATATTTACGCATACCATGGCTCCGAGATCAAAACCTGGCCGTGAGTGGACTACTATAAGTCGGAATCTTCGTACGAACGATGAATTCATCCATTTACAAGTAAGATTCCTTCAGAATATACCCTAAAACCTTTAAAAAAACGTATTCTGGCATATTGTACGCATACCATGGCTCCGAGATCGAAAACTGGCCGTGAGTGGACTACTATAAGTCGCTTCGTACGAACGATGAATTCATTCTTTTACAGGTAAGATTCATTCGCAATATTCTCTAAAACCTTAAACAAACCATATTCTGGCATATTTACGCATACCATGGCTCCGAGATCGAAAACTGGATTGTGAGTGGACTACTATAAGTCGGAATCTTCGTACGAACGATGAATTCATCCATTTACATGTAATATTCCTTTAGAATATTCCCTGAAACATAAAACAAACCTTATTCTTGCATATTGTATGCAAACCCTGGCTCCGAGATCGAAAACTGGCCGTGAGTGGACTACTATAAGTCGGAAACTTCGTACGAACGATGAATTCATCCATTTACAGGTAAGATTCATTCGGAATATTCTCTAAAACCTTAAACAAACCATATTCTGGCATATTTACGCATACCATGGCTCCGAGATCGAAAACTGGATTGTGAGTGGACTACTATAAGTCGGAATCTTCGTAGGAACGATGAATTCTTCCATTTACAGGTAATATTCCTTTGGAATATTCCCCGAAACATAAAACAAACCTTATTCTTGCATATTGTATGCAAACCCTGGCTCCGAGATCGAAAACTGCCGTGAGTGGACTACTATAAATCGGAATCTTCGTACGAAGGATGAATTCATCCATTTACAGGTAAGATTCCTTTGGAATATTCCCCGAAACATAAAACAAAACATATATTGGCATATTTACGCTTACCATGGCTCCGAGATCGAAACCTGGCCGTGAGTGGATTACTATAAGTCGGAATCTTCGTACGAACGATGAATTCATCCATTTACAAGTAAGATTCCTTCAGAATATACCCTAAAACCTTTAAAAAAAACATATTCTGGCATATTGTACGCATACCATGGCTCCGAGATCGAAAACTGGTCGTGAGTGGACTACTATAAGTCGCTTCGTACGAACGATGAATTCATCCATTTACTAGTAAGATTCATTCGCAATATTCTCTAAAACCTTAAACAAACCATATTCTGGCATATTTACGCATACCATGGCTCCGAGATCGAAAACTGGATTGTGAGTGGACTACTATAAGTCGAAATCTTCGTACGAACGATGAATTCATCCATTTACAGGTAATATTCCTTTGGAATATTCCCCGAAACATAAAACAAACCTTATTCTTGCATATTGTATGCAAACCCTGGCTCC
>NW_020650526.1:2381646-2381805 GCF_003573695.1 Papaver somniferum
CTTCGTACGAACGATGAATTCATCCATTTACAGGTAAGATTCATTCGGAATATTCTCTAAAACCTTAAACAAACCATATTCTGGCATATTTACGCATACCATGGCTCCGAGATCGAAAACTGGATTGTGAGTGGACTACTATAAGTCGGAATCTTCGTA
>NW_020650526.1:2381815-2400026 GCF_003573695.1 Papaver somniferum
ATATTTACGCATACCATGGCTCCGAGATCGAAAACTGGATTGTGAGTGGACTACTATAAGTCGAAATCTTCGTACGAACGATGAATTCATCCATTTACAGGTAATATTCCTTTGGAATATTCCCCGAAACATAAAACAAACCTTATTCTTGCATATTGTATGCAAACCCTGGCTCCAAGATCGAAACCTGGCCGTCAGTGTACTACTATAAGTCGGAAATTTCGTAAGAACGATGAATCCATCAATTTACAGATAAAATTCCTTTGGAATATTCCACGAAATATAAAACAAACCTTATTCTTGCATATTGTATGCAAGCCATGGCTCCGAGATCGAAACCTGGCCGTCAGTGGACTATTATAAGTCGGAATCTTCGTACGAACGATGAATTCATCCATTTACAAGTAATATTCCTTCAGAATATACCCTAAAACATTTAAAAAAACACATATTCTGGCATATTGTACGCATTCCATGGCTCCGAGATCGAAAACTGGCCGTGAGTGGACTACTATAAGTCGGAATCTTCGTACGAACGATGAATTCATCCATTTACAGGTAAGATTCATTCGGAATATTCTCTAAAACCTTAAACAAACCATATTCTGGCATATTTACGCATACCATGGCTCCGAGATCGAAAACTGGATTGTGAGTGGACTACTATAAGTCGGAATCTTCGTACGAACGATGAATTCATCCATTTACAGGTAATATTCCTTTGGAATATTCCCCGAAACATAAAACAAACCTTATTCTTGCATATTGTATGCAAGCCATGGCTCCGAGATCGAAACCTGGCCGTCAGTGGACTATTATAAGTCAGAATCTTCGTACGAACGATGAATTCATCCATTTACAAGTAAGATTCCTTCAGAATATACCCTAAAACATTTAAAAAAACGTATTATGGCATATTGTACGCATTCCATGGCTCCGAGATCGAAAACTGGCCGTGAGTGGACTACTATAAGTCGGAATCTTCGTACGAACGATGAATTCATCCATTTACAGGTAAGATTCATTCGGAATATTCTCTAAAACCTTAAACAAACCATATTGTGGCATATTTACGCATACCATGGCTCCGAGATCGAAAACTGGATTGTGAGTGGACTACTATAAGTCGGAATCTTCGTACGAACGATGAATTCATCCATTTACAGGTAATATTCCTTTGGAATATTCCCCGAAACATAAAACAAACCTTATTCTTGCATATTGTATGCAAACCCTGGCTCTGAGATCGAAAACTGGCCGTGAGTGGACTACTATAAGTCGGAATCTTCGTACGAACGATGAATTCATCCATTTACAGGTAAGATTCCTTTGGAATATTCCCCGAAACATAAAACAAAACATATTTTGGCATATTTACGCATACCATGGCTCCGAGATCGAAACCTGGCCGTGAGTGGATTACTATAAGTCGGAATCTTCGTACGAACGATGAATTCATCCATTTACAAGTAAGATTCCTTCAGAATATACCCTAAAACCTTTAAAAAAACATATTCTGGCATATTGTACGCATACCATGGCTCCGAGATCGAAAACTGGCCGTGAGTGGACTACTATAAGTCGCTTCGTACGAACGATGAATTCATCCATTTACAGATAAGATTCATTCGCAATATTCTCTAAAACCTTAAACAAACCATATTCTAGCATAATTACGCATACCATGGCTCCGAGGTCGAGAACTGGATTGTGAGTTGACTACTATAAGTCGGAATCTTCGTACGAACGATGAATTCATCCATTTACAGGTAATATTCCTTTGGAATATTCCCCGAAACATAAAACAAACCTTATTCTTGCATATTGTATGCAAACCCTGGCTCCGAGATTGAAACCTGGCCGTCAGTGTACTACTATAAGTCGGAAATTTCGTAAGAACGATGAATCCATCCATTTACAGATAAGATTCCTTTGGAATATTCCCCGAAACATAAAACAAACCTTATTCTTGCATATTGTATGCAAGCCATGGCTCCGAGATCGAAACCTGGCCGTCAGTGGACTATTATAAGTCAGAATCTTCGTACGAACGATGAATTCATCCATTTACAAGTAAGATTCCTTCAGAATATACCCTAAAACATTTAAAAAAACATATTCTGGCATATTGTACGCATTCCATGGCTCCGAGATCGAAAACTGGCCGTGATTGGACTACTATAAGTCGGAATCTTCGTACGAACGATGAATTCATCCATTTACAGGTAAGATTCATTCAGAATATTCTCTAAAACCTTAAACAAACCATATTGTGGTATATTTACGCATACCATGGCTCCGAGATCGAAAACTGGATTGTGAGTGGACTACTATAAGTCGGAATCTTCGTACGAACGATGAATTCATCCATTTACAGGTAATATTCCTTTAGAATATTCCCCGAAACATAAAACAAACCTTATTCTTGCATATTGTATGCAAACCCTGGCTCCGAGATCGAAACCTGGCCGTCAGTGTACTACTATAAGTCGGAAATTTCGTAAGAACGATAAATCCATCCATTTACAGATAAGATTCCTTTGGAATATTCCCCGAAATATAAAACAAACCTTATTCTTGCATATTGTATGCAAGCCATGGCTCCGAGATCGAAACCTGGCCGTCAGTGGACTATTATAAGTCGGAATCTTCGTACGAACGATGAATTCATCCATTTACAAGTAAGATTCCTTCAGAATATACCCTAAAACATTTAAAAAAAACATATTCTGGCATATTGTACGCATTCCATGGCTCCGAGATTGAAAACTGGCCGTGAGTGGACTACTATAAGTCGGAATCTTCGTACGAACGATGAATTCATCCATTTACAGGTAAGATTCATTCGGAATATTCTCTAAAACCTTAAACAAACCATATTCTGGAATATTTACGCATACCATGGCTCCGAGATCGAAAACTGGATTGTGAGTGGACTACTATAAGTCGGAATCTTCGTACGAACGATGAATTCATCCATTTACAAGTAATATTCCTTTGGAATATTCCCCGAAACATAAAACAAACCTTATTCTTGCATATTGTATGCAAACCCTGGCTCCGAGATCGAAAACTGGCCGTGAGTGGACTACTATAAGTCGGAATCTTCGTACGAACGATGAATTCATCCATTTACAGGTAAGATTCCTTTGGAATATTCCCCGAAACATAAAACAAAACATATTTTGGCATATTTACGCATACCATGGCTCCGAGATCGAAACCTGGCCGTGAGTGGACTACTATAAGTCGGAATCTTCGTTCGAACGATGAATTCATCCATTTACAAGTAAGATTCCTTCAGAATATACCCTAAAACCTTTAAAAAAACATATTCTGGCATATTGTACGCATACCATGGCTCCGAGATCGAAAACTGGCAGTGAGTGGACTACTATAAGTCGCTTCGTACGAACGATGAATTCATCCATTTACAGGTAAGATTCATTCGCAATATTCTCTAAAACCTTAAACAAACCATATTCTGGCATATTTACGCATACCATGGCTCCGAGATCGAAAACTGGATTGTGAGTGGACTACTATAAGTCGGAATCTTCGTACGAACGATGAATTCATCCATTTACAGGTAATATTCCTTTGGAATATTCCCCGAAACATAAAACAAACCTTATTCTTGCATATTGTATGCAAACCCTGGCTCCGAGATCGAAACCTGGCCGTCAGTGTACTACTATAAGTCGGAAATTTCGTAAGAACGATGAATCCATCCATTTAAAGATAAGATTCCTTTAGAATATTCCCCGAAACATAAAACAAACCTTATTCTTGCATATTGTATGCAAGCCATGGCTCCGAGATCGAAACCTGGCCGTCAGTGGACTATTATAAGTCGGAATCTTCGTGCGAACGATGAATTCATCCATTTACAAGTAAGATTCCTTCAGAATATACCCTAAAACCATTAAAAAACATATTCTGGCATATTGTACGCATACCATGGCTCCGAGATCGAAACCTGGCCGTGAGTGGACTACTATAAGTCGCTTCGTACGAACGATGAATTCATCCATTTACAGATAAGATTCATTCGCAATATTCTCTAAAACCTTAAACAAACCATATTCTGGCATATTTACGCATACCATGGCTCCGAGGTCGAGAACTGGATTGTGAGTGGACTACTATAAGTCGGAATCTTCGTACGAACGATGAATTCATCCATTTACAGGTAATATTCCTTTGGAATATTCCCCGAAACATAAAACAAACCTTATTCTTGCATATTGTATGCAAACCCTGGCTCCGAGATTGAAACCTGGCCGTCAGTGTACTACTATAAGTCGGAAATTTCGTAAGAACGATGAATCCATCCATTTACAGATAAGATTCCTTTGGAATATTCCCCGAAACATAAAACAAACCTTATTCTTGCATATTGTATGCAAGCCATGGCTCCGAGATCGAAACCTGGCCGTCAGTGGACTATTATAAGTCAGAATCTTCGTACGAACGATGAATTCATCCATTTACAAGTAAGATTCCTTCAGAATATACCCTAAAACATTTAAAAAAACATATTCTGGCATATTGTACGCATTCCATGGCTCCGAGATCGAAAACTGGCCGTGATTGGACTACTATAAGTCGGAATCTTCGTACGAACGATGAATTCATCCATTTACAGGTAAGATTCATTCAGAATATTCTCTAAAACCTTAAATAAACCATATTGTGGTATATTTACGCATACCATGGCTCCGAGATCGAAAACTGGATTGTGAGTGGACTACTATAAGTCGAAATCTTCGTACGAACGATGAATTCATCCATTTACAGGTAATATTCCTTTGGAATATTCCCCGAAACATAAAACAAACCTTATTCTTGCATATTGTATGCAAACCCTGGCTCCGAGATCGAAACCTGGCCGTCAGTGTACTACTATAAGTCGGAAATTTCGTAAGAACGATAAATCCATCCATTTACAGATAAGATTCCTTCGGAATATTCCCCGAAATATAAAACAAAGCTTATTCTTGCATATTGTATGCAAGCCATGGCTCCGAGATCGAAACCTGGCCGTCAGTGGACTATTATAAGTCGGAATCTTCGTACGAACGATGAATTCATCCATTTACAAGTAAGATTCCTTCAGAATATACCCTAAAACATTTAAAAAAAACATATTCTGGCATATTGTACGCATTCCATGGCTCCGAGATTGAAAACTGGCCGTGAGTGGACTACTATAAGTCGGAATCTTCGTACGAACGATGAATTCATCCATTTACAGGTAAGATTCATTCGGAATATTCTCTAAAACCTTAAACAAACCATATTCTGGAATATTTACGCATACCATGGCTCCGAGATCGAAAACTGGATTGTGAGTGGACTACTATAAGTCGGAATCTTCGTACGAACGATGAATTCATCCATTTACAAGTAATATTCCTTTGGAATATTCCCCGAAACATAAAACAAACCTTATTCTTGCATATTGTATGCAAACCCTGGCTCCGAGATCGAAAACTGGCCGTGAGTGGACTACTATAAGTCGGAATCTTCGTACGAACGATGAATTCATCCATTTACAGGTAAGATTCCTTTGGAATATTCCCCGAAACATAAAACAAAACATATTTTGGCATATTTACGCATACCATGGCTCCGAGATCGAAACCTGGCCGTGAGTGGACTACTATAAGTCGGAATCTTCGTTCGAACGATGAATTCATCCATTTACAAGTAAGATTCCTTCAGAATATACCCTAAAACCTTTAAAAAAACATATTCTGGCATATTGTACGCATACCATGGCTCCGAGATCGAAAACTGGCAGTGAGTGGACTACTATAAGTCGCTTCGTACGAACGATGAATTCATCCATTTACAGGTAAGATTCATTCGCAATATTCTCTAAAACCTTAAACAAACCATATTCTGGCATATTTACGCATACCATGGCTCCGAGATCGAAAACTGGATTGTGAGTGGACTACTATAAGTCGGAATCTTCGTACGAACGATGAATTCATCCATTTACAGGTAATATTCCCTTGGAGTATTACCCGAAACATAAAACAAACCTTATTCTTGCATATTGTATGCAAACCCTGGCTCCGAGATCGAAACCTGGCCGTCAGTGTACTACTATAAGTCGGAAATTTCGTAAGAACGATGAATCCATCCATTTACAGATAAGATTCCTTTGGAATATTCCCCGAAACATAAAACAAACCTTATTCTTGCATATTGTATGCAAACCCTGGCTCCGAGATCGAAACCTGGCCGTCAGTGTACTACTATAAGTCGGAAATTTCGTAAGAACGATGAATCCATCCATTTAAAGATAAGATTCCTTTAGAATATTCCCCGAAACTTAAAACAAACCTTATTCTTGCATATTGTATGCAAGCCATGGCTCCGAGATCGAAACCTGGCCGTCATTGGACTATTATAAGTCGGAATCTTCGTGCGAACGATGAATTCATCCATTTACAAGTAAGATTCCTTCAGAATATACCCTAAAACCTTTAAAAAAACATATTCTGGCATATTGTACGCATACCATGGCTCCGAGATAGAAAACTGGCCGTGAGTGGACTACTATAAGTCGCTTCGTACGAACGATGAATTCATCCATTTACAGATAAGATTCATTCGCAATATTCTCTAAAACCTTAAACAAACCATATTCTAGCATATTTACGCATACCATGGCTCCGAGGTCGAGAACTGGATTGTGAGTTGACTACTATAAGTCGGAATCTTCGTACGAACGATGAATTCATCCATTTACAGGTAATATTCCTTTGGAATATTCCCCGAAACATAAAACAAACCTTATTCTTGCATATTGTATGCAAACCCTGGCTCCGAGATTGAAACCTGGCCGTCAGTGTACTACTATAAGTCGGAAATTTCGTAAGAACGATGAATCCATCCATTTACAGATAAGATTCCTTTGGAATATTCCCCGAAACATAAAACAAACCTTATTCTTGCATATTGTATGCAAGCCATGGCTCCGAGATCGAAACCTGGCCGTCAGTGGACTATTATAAGTCAGAATCTTCGTACGAACGATGAATTCATCCATTTACAAGTAAGATTCCTTCAGAATATACCCTAAAACATTTAAAAAAACGTATTCTGGCATATTGTACGCATTCCATGGCTCCGAGATCGAAAACTGGGCGTGAGTGGACTACTATAAGTCGGAATCTTCGTACGAACGATGAATTCATCCATTTACAGGTAAGATTCATTCGGAATATTCTCTAAAACCTTAAAGAAACCATATTGTGGTATATTTACGCATACCATGGCCCCGAGATCGAAAACTGGATTGTGAGTGGACTACTATAAGTCGGAATCTTCGTACAAACGATGAATTCATCCATTTACAGGTAATATTCCTTTGGAATATTCCCCGAAACATAAAACAAACCTTATTCTTGCATATTGTATGCAAACCCTGGCTCCGAGATCGAAACCTGGCCGTCAGTGTACTACTATAAGTCGGAAATTTCGTAAGAACGATGAATCCATCCATTTACAGATAAGATTCCTTTAGAATATTCCCCGAAACATAAAACAAACCTTATTCTTGCATATTGTATGCAAGCCATGGCTCCGAGATCGAAACCTGGCCGTCAGTGGAGTATTATAAGTCGGAATCTTCGTGCGAACGATGAATTCATCCATTTACAAGTAAGATTCCTTCAGAATATACCCTAAAACCTTTAAAAAACATATTCTGGCATATTGTACGCATACCATGGCTCCGAGATCGAAAACTGGCCGTGAGTGGACTACTATAAGTCGCTTCGTACGAACGATGAATTCATCCATTTACAGATAAGATTCATTCGCAATATTCTCTAAAACCTTAAACAAACCATATTCTGGCATATTTACGCATACCATGGCTCCGAGGTCGAAAACTGGATTGTGAGTGGACTACTATAAGTCGGAATCTTCGTACGAACGATGAATTCATCCATTTAGAGGTAATATTCCTTTGGAATATTCCCCGAAACATAAAACAAACCTTATTCTTGCATATTGTATGCAAACCCTGGCTCCGAGATCGAAACCTGGCCGTCAGTGTACTACTATAAGTCGGAAATTTCGTAAGAACGATGAATCCATCCATTTACAGATAAGATTCCTTTGGAATATTCCCCGAAACATAAAACAAACCTTATTCTTGCATATTGTATGCAAGCAATGGCTCCGAGATCGAAACCTGGCCGTCAGTGGACTATTATAAGTCGGAATCTTCGTACGAACGATGAATTCATCCATTTACAAGTAAGATTCCTTCAGAATATACCCTAAAACATTTAAAAAAACGTATTCTGGCATATTGTACGCATTCAATGGCTCCGAGATCGAAAACTGGCCGTGAGTGGACTACTATAAGTCGGAATCTTCGTACGAACGATGAATTCATCCATTTACAGGTAAGATTCATTCGGAATATTCTCTAAAACCTTAAACAAACCATATTGTGGCATATTTACGCATACCATGGCTCCGAGATCGAAAACTGGATTGTGAGTGGACTACTATAAGTCGGAATCTTCGTACGAACGATGAATTCATCCATTTACAGGTAATATTCCTTTGGAATATTCCCCGAAACATAAAACAAACCTTATTCTTGCATATTGTATGCAAACCCTGGCTCTGAGATCGAAAACTGGTCGTGAGTGGACTACTATAAGTCGGAATCTTCGTACGAACGATGAATTCATCCATTTACAGGTAAGATTCCTTTGGAATATTCCCCGAAACATAAAACAAAACATATTTTGGCATATTTACGCATACCATGGCTCCGAGATCGAAACCTGGCCGTGAGTGGATTACTATAAGTCGGAATCTTCGTACGAACGATGAATTCATCCATTTACAAGTAAGATTCCTTCAGAATATACCCTAAAACCTTAAAAAAACATATTCTGGCATATTGTACGCATACCATGGCTCCGAGATCGAAAACTGGCCGTGAGTGGACTACTATAAGTTGCTTCGTACGAACGATGAATTCATCCATTTACAGGTAAGATTCATTCGCAATATTCTCTAAAACCTTAAACAAACCATATTCTGGCATATTTACGCATACCATGGCTCCGAGATCGAAAACTGGATTGTGAGAGGACTACTATAAGCCGGAATCTTCGTACGAACGATGAATTCATCCATTTACAGGTAATATTCCTTTGGAATATTCCCCGAAACATAAAACAAACCTTATTCTTGCATATTGTATGCAAACCCTAGCTCCGAGATCGAAACCTGGCCGTCAGTGTACTATTATAAGTCGGAAATTTCGTAAGAACGATGAATCCATCCATATACAGATAAGATTCCTTTGGAATATTCCCCGAAACATAAAACAAACCTTATTCTTGCATATTGTATGCAAGCCATGGCTCCGAGATCGAAACCTGGCCGTCAGTGGACTATTATAAGTCGGAATCTTCGTGCGAACGATGAATTCATCCATTTACAAGTAAGAATCCTTCAGAATATACCCTAAAACCTTTAAAAAACATATTCTGGCATATTGTACGCATTCCATGGCTCCGAGATCGAAAACTGGCCGTGAGTGGACTATTATAAGTCGCTTCGTACGAACGATGAATTCATCCATTTACAGGTAAGATTCATTCGCAATATTCTCTAAAACCTTAAACAAACCATATTCTGGCATATTTACGCATACCATGGCTCCGAGGTCGAAAACTGGATTGTGAGTGGACTACTATAAGTCGAAATCTTCGTACGAACGATGAATTCATCCATTTACAGGTAATATTCCTTTGGAATATTACCCGAAACATAAAACAAACCTTATTCTTGCATATTGTATGCAAACCCTGGCTCCGAGATCGAAACCTGGCCGTCAGTGTACTACTATAAGTCGGAAATTTCGTAAGAACGATGAATCCATCCATTTACAGATAAGATTCCTTTGGAATATTCCCCGAAACATAAAATAAACCTTATTCTTGCATATTGTATGCAAGCCATGGCTCCGAGATCGAAACCTGGCCGTCAGTGGACTATTATAAGTCGGAATCTTCGTGCGAACTATGATTCATCCATTTACAAGTAAGATTCCTTCAGAATATACCCTAAAACCTTTAAAAAACATATTCTGGCATATTGTACGCATACCATGGCTCCGAGATCGAAATCTGGCCGTGAGTGGACTACTATAAGTCGCTTCGTACGAACGATGAATTCATCCATTTACAGGTAAGATTCATTCGCAATATTCTCTAAAACCTTAAACAAACCATATTCTGGCATATTTACGCATACCATGGCTCCGAGATCGAAAACTGGATTGTGAGTGGACTACTATAAGTCGGAATCTTCGTACGAACGATGAATTCATCCATTTACAGGTAATATTCCTTTGGAATATTCCCCGAAACATAAAACAAACCTTATTCTTGCATATTGTATGCAAACCCTGGCTCCGAGATCGAAACCTGGCCGTCAGTGTACTACTATAAGTCGGAAATTTCGTAAGAACGATAAATCCATCCATTTACAGATAAGATTCCTTCGGAATATTCCCCGAAATATAAAACAAAGCTTATTCTTGCATATTGTATGCAAGCCATGGCTCCGAGATCGAAACCTGGCCGTCAGTGGACTATTATAAGTCGGAATCTTCGTACGAACGATGAATTCATCCATTTACAAGTAAGATTCCTTCAGAATATACCCTAAAACATTTAAAAAAAACATATTCTGGCATATTGTACGCATTCCATGGCTCCGAGATTGAAAACTGGCCGTGAGTGGACTACTATAAGTCGGAATCTTCGTACGAACGATGAATTCATCCATTTACAGGTAAGATTCATTCGGAATATTCTCTAAAACCTTAAACAAACCATATTCTGGAATATTTACGCATACCATGGCTCCGAGATCGAAAACTGGATTGTGAGTGGACTACTATAAGTCGGAATCTTCGTACGAACGATGAATTCATCCATTTACAAGTAATATTCCTTTGGAATATTCCCCGAAACATAAAACAAACCTTATTCTTGCATATTGTATGCAAACCCTGGCTCCGAGATCGAAAACTGGCCGTGAGTGGACTACTATAAGTCGGAATCTTCGTACGAACGATGAATTCATCCATTTACAGGTAAGATTCCTTTGGAATATTCCCCGAAACATAAAACAAAACATATTTTGACATATTTACGCATACCATGGCTCCGAGATCGAAACCTGGCCGTGAGTGGACTACTATAAGTCGGAATCTTCGTACGAACGATGAATTCATCCATTTACAAGTAAGATTCCTTCAGAATATACCCTAAAACCTTTAAAAAAACATATTCTGGCATATTGTACGCATACCATGGCTCCGAGATCGAAAACTGGCCGTGAGTGGACTACTATAAGTCGCTTCGTACGAACGATGAATTCATCCGTTTACAGGTAAGATTCATTCGCAATATTCTCTAAAACCTTAAACAAACCATATTCTGGCATATTTACGCATACCATGGCTCCGAGGTCGAAAACTGGATTGTGAGTGGATTACTATAAGTCGGAATCTTCGTACGAACGATGAATTCATCCATTTACAGGTAATATTCCTTTGGAATATTCCCCGAAACATAAAACAAACTTTATTCTTGCATATTGTATGCAAACCCTGGCTCTGAGATCGAAACCTGGCCGTCAGTGTACTACTATAAGTCGGAAATTTCGTAAGAACGATGAATCCATCCATTTACAGATAAGATTCCTTTGGAATATTCGCCGAAACATAAAACAAACCTTATTCTTGCATATTGTATGCAAGCCATGGCTCCGAGATCGAAACCTGGCCGTCAGCGGACTATTATAAGTCAGAATCTTCGTGCGAACGATGAATTCATCCATTTACAAGTAAGATTCCTTCAGAATATACCCTAAAACCTTTAAAAAACATATTCTGGCATATTGTACGCATACCATGGCTCCGAGATCGAAAACTGGCCGTGAGTGGACTACTATAAGTCGCTTCGTACGAACGATGAATTCATCCATTTACAGGTAAGATTCATTCGCAATATTCTCTAAAAACTTAAACAAACCATATTCTGGCATATTTACGCATACCATGGCTCCGAGATCGAAAACTGGATTGTGAGTGGACTACTATAAGTCGGAATCTTCGTACGAACGATGAATTCATCCATTTACAGGTAATATTCCTTTGGAATATTACCCGAAACATAAAACAAACCTTATTCTTGCATATTGTATGCAAACCCTGGCTCCGAGATCGAAACCTGGCCGTTAGTGTACTATTATAAGTCGGAAATTTCGTAAGAACGATGAATCCATCCATTTACAGATAAGATTCCTTTGGAATATTCCCCGAAACATAAAACAAACCTTATTCTTGCATATTGTATGCAAGCCATGGCTCCGAGATCGAAACCTGGCCGTCAGTGGACTATTATAAGTCGGAATCTTCGTGCGAACTATGAATTCATCCATTTACAAGTAAGATTCCTTCAGAATATACCCTAAAACCTTTAAAAAACATATTCTGGCATATTGTACGCATACCATGGCTCCGAGATCGAAACCTGGCCGTGAGTGGACTACTATAAGTCGCTTCGTACGAACGATGAATTCATCCATTTACAGATAAGATTCATTCGCAATATTCTCTAAAACCTTAAACAAACCAAATTCTGGCATATTTACGCATACCATGGCTCCGAGGTCGAAAACTGGATTGTGAGTGGATTACTATAAGTCGGAATCTTCGTACGAACGATGAATTCATCCATTTACAGGTAATATTCCTTTGGAATATTCCCCGAAACATAAAACAAACTTTATTCTTGCATATTGTATGCAAACCCTGGCTCTGAGATCGAAACCTGGCCGTCAGTGTACTACTATAAGTCGGAAATTTCGTAAGAACGATGAATCCATCCATTTACAGATAAGATTCCTTTGGAATATTCCCCGAAACATAAAACAAACCTTATTCTTGCATATTGTATGCAAGCCATGGCTCCGAGATCGAAACCTGGCCGTCAGCGGACTATTATAAGTCAGAATCTTCGTACGAACGATGAATTCATCCATTTACAAGTAAGATTCCTTCAGAATATACCCTAAAACATTTAAAAAAACATATTCTGGCATATTGTACGCATTCCATGGCTCCGAGATCGAAAACTGGCCGTGAGTGGACTACTATAAGTTGGAATCTTCGTACGAACGATGAATTCATCCATTTACAGGTAAGATTCATTCGGAATATTCTCTAAAACCTTAAACAAACCATATTCTGGCATATTTACGCATACCATGGCTCCGAGATCGAAAACTGGATTGTGAGTGGACTACTATAAGTCGGAATCTTCGTACGAACGATGAATTCATCCATTTACAGGTAATATTCCTTTGGAATATTCCCCGAAACATAAAACAAACCTTATTCTTGCATATTGTATGCAAACCCTGGCTCCGAGATCGAAACCTGGCCGTTAGTGGACTACTATAAGTCGGAATCTTCGTACGAACGATGAATTCATCCATTTACAAGTAAGATTCCTTCAGAATATACCCTAAAACATTTAAAAAAACATATTATGGCATATTGTACGCATTCCATGGCTCCGAGATCGAAAACTGGCCGTGAGTGGACTACTATAAGTTGGAATCTTCGTACGAACGATGAATTCATCCATTTACAGGTAAGATTCATTCGGAATATTCTCTAAAACCTTAAACAAACCATATTCTGGCATATTTACGCATACCATGGCTCCGAGATCGAAAACTGGATTGTGAGTGGACTACTATAAGTCGGAATCTTCGTACGAACGATGAATTCATCCATTTACAGGTAATATTCCTTTGGAATATTCCCCGAAACATAAAACAAACCTTATTCTTGCATATTGTATGCAAACCCTGGCTCCGAGATCGAAACCTGGCCGTCAGTGTACTACTATAAGTCGGAAATTTCGTAAGAACGATGAATCCATCCATTTAAAGATAAGATTCCTTTAGAATATTCCCCGAAACATAAAACAAACCTTATTCTTGCATATTGTATGCAAGCCATGGCTCCGAGATCGAAACCTGGCCGTCAGTGGACTATTATAAGTCGGAATCTTCGTGCGAACGATGAATTCATCCATTTACAAGTAAGATTCCTTCAGAATATACCCTAAAACCATTAAAAAACATATTCTGGCATATTGTACGCATACCATGGCTCCGAGATCGAAACCTGGCCGTGAGTGGACTACTATAAGTCGCTTCGTACGAACGATGAATTCATCCATTTACAGATAAGATTCATTCGCAATATTCTCTAAAACCTTAAACAAACCATATTCTGGCATATTTACGCATACCATGGCTCCGAGGTCGAGAACTGGATTGTGAGTGGACTACTATAAGTCGGAATCTTCGTACGAACGATGAATTCATCCATTTACAGGTAATATTCCTTTGGAATATTCCCCGAAACATAAAACAAACCTTATTCTTGCATATTGTATGCAAACCCTGGCTCCGAGATTGAAACCTGGCCGTCAGTGTACTACTATAAGTCGGAAATTTCGTAAGAACGATGAATCCATCCATTTACAGATAAGATTCCTTTGGAATATTCCCCGAAACATAAAACAAACCTTATTCTTGCATATTGTATGCAAGCCATGGCTCCCAGATCGAAACCTGGCCGTCAGTGGACTATTATAAGTCAGAATCTTCGTACGAACGATGAATTCATCCATTTACAAGTAAGATTCCTTCAGAATATACCCTAAAACATTTAAAAAAACGTATTCTGGCATATTGTATGCATTCCATGGCTCCAAGATCGAAAACTGGCCGTGAGTGGACTACTATAAGTCGGAATCTTCGTACGAACGATGAATTCATCCATTTACAGGTAAGATTCATTCGGAATATTCTCTAAAACCTTAAACAAACCATATTGTGGCATATTTACGCATACCATGGCTCCGAGATCGAAAACTGGATTGTGAGTGGACTACTATAAGTCGGAATCTTCGTACGAACGATGAATTCATCCATTTACAGGTAATATTCCTTTGGAATATTCCCCGAAACATAAAACAAACCTTATTCTTGCATATTGTATGCAAACCTTGGCTCTGAGATCGAAAACTGGCCGTGAGTGGACTACTATAAGTCGGAATCTTCGTACGAACGATGAATTCATCCATTTACAGGTAAGATTCCTTTGGAATATTCCCCGAAACATAAAACAAAACATATTTTGGCATATTTACGCATACCATGGCTCCGAGATCGAAACCTGGCCGTGAGTGGATTACTATAAGTCGGAATCTTCGTACGAACGATGAATTCATCCATTTACAAGTAAGATTCCTTCAGAATATACCCTAAAACCTTTAAAAAAACATATTCTGGCATATTGTACGCATACCATGGCTCCGAGATCGAAAACTGGCCGTGAGTGGACTACTATAAGTCGCTTCGTACGAACGATGAATTCATCCATTTACAGATAAGATTCATTCGCAATATTCTCTAAAACCTTAAACAAACCATATTCTAGCATAATTACGCATACCATGGCTCCGAGGTCGAGAACTGGATTGTGAGTTGACTACTATAAGTCGGAATCTTCGTACGAACGATGAATTCATCCATTTACAGGTAATATTCCTTTGGAATATTCCCCGAAACATAAAACAAACCTTATTCTTGCATATTGTATGCAAACCCTGGCTCCGAGATTGAAACCTGGCCGTCAGTGTACTACTATAAGTCGGAAATTTCGTAAGAACGATGAATCCATCCATTTACAGATAAGATTCCTTTGGAATATTCCCCGAAACATAAAACAAACCTTATTCTTGCATATTGTATGCAAGCCATGGCTCCGAGATCGAAACCTGGCCGTCAGTGGACTATTATAAGTCAGAATCTTCGTACGAACGATGAATTCATCCATTTACAAGTAAGATTCCTTCAGAATATACCCTAAAACATTTAAAAAAACGTATTCTGGCATATTGTACGCATTCCATGGCTCCGAGATCGAAAACTGGCCGTGAGTGGACTACTATAAGTCGGAATCTTCGTACGAACGATGAATTCATCCATTTACAGGTAAGATTCATTCGGAATATTCTCTAAAACCTTAAACAAACCATATTCTGGCATATTTACGCATACCATGGCTCCGAGATCGAAAACTGGATTGTGAGTGGACTACTATAAGTCGGAATCTTCGTACGAACGATGAATTCATCCATTTACAGGTAATATTCCTTTGGAATATTACCCGAAACATAAAACAAACCTTATTCTTGCATATTGTATGCAAACCCTGGCTCCGAGATCGAAACCTGGCCGTCAGTGTACTACTATAAGTCGGAAATTTCGTAAGAACGATGAATCCATCCATTTACAGATAAGATTCCTTTGGAATATTCCCCGAAACATAAAATAAACCTTATTCTTGCATATTGTATGCAAGCCATGGCTCCGAGATCGAAACCTGGCCGTCAGTGGACTATTATAAGTCGGAATCTTCGTGCGAACTATGATTCATCCATTTACAAGTAAGATTCCTTCAGAATATACCCTAAAACCTTTAAAAAACATATTCTGGCATATTGTACGCATACCATGGCTCCGAGATCGAAATCTGGCCGTGAGTGGACTACTATAAGTCGCTTCGTACGAACGATGAATTCATCCATTTACAGGTAAGATTCATTCGCAATATTCTCTAAAACCTTAAACAAACCATATTCTGGCATATTTACGCATACCATGGCTCCGAGATCGAAAACTGGATTGTGAGTGGACTACTATAAGTCGGAATCTTCGTACGAACGATGAATTCATCCATTTACAGGTAATATTCCTTTGGAATATTCCCCGAAACATAAAACAAACCTTATTCTTGCATATTGCATGCAAACCCTGGCTCCGAGATTGAAACCTGGCCGTCAGTGTACTACTATAAGTCGGAAATTTCGTAAGAACGATGAATCCATCCATTTACAGATAAGATTCCTTTGGAATATTCCCCGAAACATAAAACAAACCTTATTCTTGCATATTGTATGCAAGCCATGGCTCCGAGATCGAAACCTGGCCGTCAGTGGACTATTATAAGTCAGAATCTTCGTACGAACGATGAATTCATCCATTTACAAGTAAGATTCCTTCAGAATATACCCTAAAACATTTAAAAAAACATATTCTGGCATATTGTACGCATTCCATGGCTCCGAGATCGAAAACTGGCCGTGATTGGACTACTATAAGTCGGAATCTTCGTACGAACGATGAATTCATCCATTTACAGGTAAGATTCATTCAGAATATTCTCTAAAACCTTAAATAAACCATATTGTGGTATATTTACGCATACCATGGCTCCGAGATCGAAAACTGGATTGTGAGTGGACTACTATAAGTCGAAATCTTCGTACGAACGATGAATTCATCCATTTACAGGTAATATTCCTTTGGAATATTCCCCGAAACATAAAACAAACCTTATTCTTGCATATTGTATGCAAACCCTGGCTCCGAGATCGAAACCTGGCCGTCAGTGTACTACTATAAGTCGGAAATTTCGTAAGAACGATAAATCCATCCATTTACAGATAAGATTCCTTCGGAATATTCCCCGAAATATAAAACAAAGCTTATTCTTGCATATTGTATGCAAGCCATGGCTCCGAGATCGAAACCTGGCCGTCAGTGGACTATTATAAGTCGGAATCTTCGTACGAACGATGAATTCATCCATTTACAAGTAAGATTCCTTCAGAATATACCCTAAAACATTTAAAAAAAACATATTCTGGCATATTGTACGCATTCCATGGCTCCGAGATTGAAAACTGGCCGTGAGTGGACTACTATAAGTCGGAATCTTCGTACGAACGATGAATTCATCCATTTACAGGTAAGATTCATTCGGAATATTCTCTAAAACCTTAAACAAACCATATTCTGGAATATTTACGCATACCATGGCTCCGAGATCGAAAACTGGATTGTGAGTGGACTACTATAAGTCGGAATCTTCGTACGAACGATGAATTCATCCATTTACAAGTAATATTCCTTTGGAATATTCCCCGAAACATAAAACAAACCTTATTCTTGCATATTGTATGCAAACCCTGGCTCCGAGATCGAAAACTGGCCG